>NC_054479.1:17640865-17658365 GCF_017639515.1 Carcharodon carcharias | reverse complement strand
GCCACAGCGAGACGGAGAGAAGACAGAGCCACAGCGAGACGAAGAGAAGACAGAGCCACAGCGAGACGGAGAGAAGACAGAGCCACAGCGAGACGGAGAGAAGACAGAGCCACAGCGAGACGGAGAGAAGACAGAGCCACAGCGAGACGGAGAGAAGACAGAGCCACAGCGAGACGGAGAGAAGACAGAGCCACAGCGAGACGGAGACAGAGCCACAGCGAGACGGAGACAGAGCCACAGCGAGACGGAGACAGAGCCACAGCGAGACGGAGACAGAGCCACAGCGAGACGGAGACAGAGCCAGAGAGAGACGGAGACAGAGCCAGAGAGAGAGACGGAGACAGAGCCAGAGAGAGAGACGGAGACAGAGCCAGAGAGAGAGCGAGACAGAGCCAGAGAGAGAGCGAGACAGAGCCAGAGAGAGAGCGAGACAGAGCCAGAGAGAGAGCGAGACAGAGCCAGAGAGAGAGCGAGAGAGAGCCAGAGAGAGAGCGAGAGACAGAGTCAGAGAGAGAGCGAGAGACAGAGTCAGAGAGAGAGCGAGACTGAGCCAGAGAGAGACAGAGCCAGAGAGAGAGAGCGAGAGCCAGAGAGAGAGAGCCGGAGAGAGAGACAGACAGACAGACAGAGCCAGAGTGAGAGAGAGAGACAGAGCCAGAGTGAGAGAGAGACAGACAGACAGACAGTCAGAGAGAGAGAGAGAGAGAGAGAGAGAGAGAGCCAGAGAGAGAGCGAGACAGAGCCAGAGAGAGAGCGAGACAGAGCCAGAGAGAGAGAGAGACAGAGAGAGACATAGACAGAGACAGAGAGAGACATAGACAGAGACAGACAGACAGACAGACAGTCAGAGCCAGAGTGAGAGAGAGAGACAGAGCCAGAGTGAGAGAGAGAGAGACAGACAGAGACAGAGAGAGAGCCCGAGCCCGAGAGAGAGAGAGAGAGAGAGAGAGACAGACAGACAGAGCCAGAGAGAGAGAGAGAGAGAGACAGAGCCAGAGAGAGAGAGAGCGAGACAGAGCCAGAGAGAGAGCGAGACAGAGCCAGAGAGAGAGCGAGACATAGACAGAGAGAGAGCGAGACATAGCCAGAGAGAGAGCGAGACATAGCCAGAGAGAGAGCGAGACAGAGCCAGAGAGAGAGCGAGACAGAGCCAGAGAGAGAGCGAGACAGAGCCAGAGAGAGAGCGAGACAGAGCCAGAGAGAGAGCGAGACAGAGCCAGAGAGAGAGCGAGACAGAGCCAGAGAGAGAGAGAGACAGAGACAGAGAGAGACATAGACAGAGACAGAGAGAGACATAGACAGAGACAGAGAGAGACAGACAGACAGACAGTCAGAGCCAGAGTGAGAGAGAGAGACAGAGCCAGAGTGAGAGAGAGAGAGACAGACAGAGACAGAGAGAGAGCCCGAGCCCGAGAGAGAGAGAGAGAGAGACAGACAGACAGAGCCAGAGAGAGAGAGAGAGAGACAGAGCCAGAGAGAGAGCGAGACACAGCCAGAGAGAGAGCGAGACAGAGCCAGAGAGAGAGCGAGACAGAGCCAGAGAGAGAGCGAGACAGAGCCAGAGAGAGAGCGAGACAGAGCCAGAGAGAGAGCGAGACAGAGCCAGAGAGAGAGCGAGACAGAGCCAGAGAGAGAGCGAGACACAGCCAGAGAGAGAGCGAGACAGAGCCAGAGAGAGAGCGAGACAGAGCCAGAGAGAGAGCGAGACAGAGCCAGAGAGAGAGCGAGACAGAGCCAGAGAGAGCGAGCCAGAGAGAGAGTGAGACAGACAGAGCCAGAGTGAGAGAGACAGAGCCAGAGAGAGACAGAGCCAGAGTGAGAGAGACAGAGCCAGAGAGAGAGCGAGACAGAGCCAGAGAGAGAGCGAGACAGAGCCAGAGAGAGAGCGAGACAGAGCCAGAGAGAGAGCGAGACAGAGCCAGAGAGAGCGAGCCAGAGAGAGAGTGAGACAGACAGAGCCAGAGTGAGAGAGACAGAGCCAGAGTGAGAGAGACAGAGCCAGAGTGAGAGAGAGAGACAGAGCCAGAGTGAGAGAGAGAGACAGAGCCAGAGTGAGAGAGAGAGAGACAGAGCCAGAGTGAGAGAGAGAGACAGAGCCAGAGTGAGAGAGAGAGACAGAGCCAGAGTGAGAGAGAGAGACAGAGCCAGAGTGAGAGAGAGAGACAGAGCCAGAGTGAGAGAGAGAGACAGAGCCAGAGTGAGAGAGAGAGTGAGAGAGAGAGAGACAGACAGAGCCAGAGTGAGAGAGAGAGAGAGACAGACAGAGCCAGAGAGAGAGCCAGAACCCGAGAGAGCCAGAGCCCGAGAGAGAGAGCCAGAGCCCGAGAGAGAGACAGACAGACAGACAGACAGTCAGAGAGAGAGAGAGAGAGCCAGAGAGAGAGCGAGACAGAGCCAGAGAGAGAGCGAGACAGAGCCAGAGAGAGAGCGAGACAGAGCCAGAGAGAGAGAGAGACAGAGACAGAGAGAGACATAGACAGAGACAGAGAGAGACATAGACAGAGACAGAGAGAGACAGACAGACAGACAGTCAGAGCCAGTGAGAGAGAGAGACAGAGCCAGAGTGAGAGAGAGAGAGACAGACAGAGACAGAGAGAGAGCCCGAGCCCGAGAGAGAGAGAGAGAGAGAGACAGACAGACAGACAGAGCCAGAGAGAGAGAGACAGACAGACAGAGCCAGAGAGAGAGAGAGAGAGAGACAGAGCCAGAGAGAGAGCGAGACACAGCCAGAGAGAGAGCGAGACACAGCCAGAGAGAGAGCGAGACACAGCCAGAGAGAGAGCGAGACACAGCCAGAGAGAGAGCGAGACACAGCCAGAGAGAGAGCGAGACACAGCCAGAGAGAGAGCGAGACACAGCCAGAGAGAGAGCGAGACACAGCCAGAGAGAGAGCGAGACACAGCCAGAGAGAGAGCGAGACACAGCCAGAGAGAGAGCGAGACACAGCCAGAGAGAGAGCGAGACACAGCCAGAGAGAGAGCGAGACACAGCCAGAGAGAGAGCGAGACACAGCCAGAGAGTGAGCGAGACACAGCCAGAGAGTGAGCGAGACACAGCCAGAGAGTGAGCGAGACACAGCCAGAGAGTGAGCGAGACACAGCCAGAGAGAGAGCGAGACACAGCCAGAGAGAGAGCGAGACACAGCCAGAGAGAGAGCGAGACACAGCCAGAGAGAAAGCGAGACACAGCCAGAGAGAGCGAGACACAGCCAGAGAGAGAGCGAGACACAGCCAGAGAGAGAGCGAGACACAGCCAGAGAGAGAGCGAGACACAGCCAGAGAGAGAGCGAGACAGAGCCAGAGAGAGAGCGAGACACAGCCAGAGAGAGAGCGAGACACAGCCAGAGAGAGCGCGAGACACAGCCAGAGAGAGAGCGAGACACAGCCAGAGAGAGAGCGAGGCAGAGCCAGAGAGAGAGCGAGGCAGAGCCAGAGAGAGAGCGAGGCAGAGCCAGAGAGAGAGCGAGGCAGAGCCAGAGAGAGAGCGAGGCAGAGCCAGAGAGAGAGCGAGGCAGAGCCAGAGAGAGAGCGAGGCAGAGCCAGAGAGAGAGCGAGACAGAGCCAGAGAGAGAGCGAGACAGAGCCAGAGAGAGAGCGAGACAGAGCCAGAGAGAGAGCGAGACAGAGCCAGAGAGAGAGCGAGACAGAGCCAGAGAGAGAGCGAGACAGAGCCAGAGAGAGAGCGAGACAGAGCCAGAGAGAGAGCGAGACAGAGCCAGAGAGAGAGCGAGACAGAGCCAGAGAGAGAGCGAGACAGAGCCAGAGAGAGAGCGAGACAGAGCCAGAGAGAGAGCGAGACAGAGCCAGAGAGCGAGACAGAGCCAGAGAGAGAGCGAGACAGAGCCAGAGAGAGAGCGAGACAGAGCCAGAGAGAGAGCGAGACAGAGCCAGAGAGAGAGCGAGACAGAGCCAGAGAGAGAACGAGAAAGAGCCAGAGAGAGAGAGAGCGAGACAGAGCCAGAGAGAGAGAGAGCGAGACAGAGCCAGAGAGAGAGAGAGCGAGACAGAGCCAGAGAGAGAGAGAGCGAGACAGAGCCAGAGAGAGAGAGAGCGAGACAGAGCCAGAGAGAGAGAGAGCGATACAGAGCCAGAGAGAGAGCGAGACAGAGCCAGAGAGAGAGCGAGACAGAGCCAGAGAGAGAGCGAGACAGAGCCAGAGAGAGAGCGAGGCAGAGCCAGAGAGAGAGCGAGACAGAGCCAGAGAGAGAGCGAGACAGAGCCAGAGAGAGAGCGAGACAGAGCCAGAGAGAGAGCGAGACAGAGCCAGAGAGAGAGCGAGACAGAGCCAGAGCCAGAGAGAGAGCGAGACAGAGCCAGAGCCAGAGAGAGAGCGAGACAGAGCCAGAGCCAGAGAGAGAGCGAGACAGAGCCAGAGCCAGAGAGAGAGCGAGACAGAGCCAGAGCCAGAGAGAGAGCGAGACAGAGCCAGAGAGAGAGCGAGACAGAGCCAGAGAGAGAGCGAGACAGAGCCAGAGAGAGAGCGAGACAGAGCCAGAGAGAGAGCGAGACAGAGCCAGAGAGAGAGCGAGACAGAGCCAGAGAGAGAGCGAGACAGAGCCAGAGAGAGAGCGAGACAGAGCCAGAGAGAGAGCGAGACAGAGCCAGAGAGAGAGCGAGACAGAGCCAGAGGAGAGAGCGAGACAGAGCCAGAGAGAGAGCGAGACAGAGCCAGAGAGAGAGCGAGACAGAGCCAGAGAGAGAGCGAGACAGAGCCAGAGAGAGAGCGAGACAGAGCCAGAGAGAGACGAGACAGAGCCAGAGAGAGAGCGAGACAGAGCCAGAGAGAGAGCGAGGACAGAGCCAGAGAGAGAGGCGAGACAGAGCCAGAAAGAGAGAGCGAGACAGAGCCAGAGAGAGAGCGAGACAGAGCCAGAGAGAGAGCGAGACAGAGCCAGAGAGAGAGAGCGAGACAGAGCCAGAGAGAGAGAGCGAGACAGAGCCAGAGAGAGAGCGAGACAGAGGCCAGAGAGAGAGCGAGACAGAGCCAGAGAGAGAGGCGAGACAGAGCCAGAGAGAGAGCGAGACAGAGCCAGATGAGAGAGCGAGACAGAGCCAGAGAGAGAGCGAGACAGAGCCAGAGAGAGAGCGAGACCAGAGCCAGAGAGAGAGCGAGACAGAGCCAGAGAGAGAGCGAGACAGAGCCAGGAGAGAGAGCGAGACAGAGCCAGAGAGAGAGCGAGAACAGAGCCAGGAGAGAGAGCGAGACAGAGCCAGAGAGAGAGCGAGACAGAGCCAGAGAGAGAGCGAGACAGAGCCAGAAGAGAGCGAGGACAGAGCCAGAGAGAGAGCGAGACAGAGCCAGGAGAGAGAGCGAGACTGAGCCAGAGAGAGAGCGAGACAGAGCCAGAGAGAGAGCGAGACAGAGCCAGAGAGAGAGCGAGCGAGACAGAGCCAGAGAGAGAGAGAGCGAGACAGAGCCAGAGAGAGAGAGAGCGAGACAGAGCCAGAGAGAGAGAGAGCGAGACAGAGAGAGAGAGAGACAGAGAGAGAGAGCGAGACGGAGCAAGAGAGAGAGAGAGCGAGACAGAGCCAGAGAGAGAGCGAGACAGAGCCAGAGAGAGAGCGAGACACAGCCAGAGAGAGAGCGAGACAGAGCCAGAGAGAGAGCGAGACAGAGCCAGAGAGAGAGCGAGACACAGCCAGAGAGAGAGCGAGACACAGCCAGAGAGAGAGCGAGACACAGCCAGAGAGTGAGCGAGACACAGCCAGAGAGTGAGCGAGACACAGCAGCCAGAGAGTGAGCGAGACACAGCCAGAGAGTGAGCGAGACACAGCCAGAGAGAGAGCGAGACACAGCCAGAGAGAGAGCGAGACACAGCCAGAGAGAGAGCGAGACACAGCCAGAGAGAGAGCGAGACACAGCCAGAGAGAGCGAGACACAGCCAGAGAGAGAGCGAGACACAGCCAGAGAGAGAGCGAGACACAGCCAGAGAGAGAGCGAGACAGAGCCAGAGAGAGAGCGAGACACAGCCAGAGAGAGAGCGAGACACAGCCAGAGAGAGCGCGAGACACAGCCAGAGAGAGAGCGAGACACAGCCAGAGAGAGAGCGAGCAGAGCCAGAGAGAGAGCGAGGCAGAGCCAGAGAGAGAGCGAGGCAGAGCCAGAGAGAGAGCGAGGCAGAGCCAGAGAGAGAGCGAGGCAGAGCCAGAGAGAGCGAGGCAGAGCCAGAGAGAGAGCGAGGACAGAGCCAGAGAGAGAGCGAGACAGAGCCAGAGAGAGAGCGAGACAGAGCCAGAGAGAGAGCGAGACAGAGCCAGAGAGAGAGCGAGACAGAGCCAGAGAGAGAGCGAGACAGAGCCAGAGAGAGAGCGAGACAGAGCCAGAGAGAGAGCGAGACAGAGCCAGAGAGAGAGCGAGACAGAGCCAGAGAGAGAGCGAGACAGAGCCAGAGAGAGAGCGAGACAGAGCCAGAGAGAGAGCGAGACAGAGCCAGAGAGAGAGCGAGACAGAGCCAGAGAGCGAGACAGAGCCAGAGAGAGAGCGAGACAGAGCCAGAGAGAGAGCGAGACAGAGCCAGAGAGAGAGCGAGACAGAGCCAGAGAGAGAGCGAGACAGAGCCAGAGAGAGAGCGAGACAGAGCCAGAGAGAGAGAGAGCGAGACAGAGCCAGAGAGAGAGAGCGAGACAGAGCCAGAGAGAGAGAGAGCGAGACAGAGCCAGAGAGAGAGAGAGCGAGACAGAGCCAGAGAGAGAGCGAGCGAGACAGAGCCAGAGAGAGAGAGAGCGATACAGAGCCAGAGAGAGAGCGAGACAGAGCCAGAGAGAGAGCGAGACAGAGCCAGAGAGAGAGCGAGACAGAGCCAGAGAGAGAGCGAGGCAGAGCCAGAGAGAGAGCGAGACAGAGCCAGAGAGAGAGCGAGACAGAGCCAGAGGAGAGCGAGACAGAGCCAGAGAGAGAGCGAGACAGAGCCAGAGAGAGAGCGAGACAGAGCCAGAGATGAGAGCGAGACAGAGCCAGAGAGAGAGCGAGACAGAGCCAGAGCCAGAGAGAGAGCGAGACAGAGCAGAGCCAGAGAGAGCGAGACAGACAGAGCCAGAGAGAGCGAGCCAGAGCCAGAGAGAGAGCGAGACAGAGCCAGAGAGAGAGAGCGAGACAGAGCCAGAGAGAGAGCGAGACAGAGCCAGAGAGGAGCAGCGAGGAAGAGACCAGAGCTGAGAGAGAGCGAGACAGAGCCAGAGAGAAGCGAGACAGAGCCAGAGAGAGAGCGAGACAGAGCCAGAGAGAGAGCGAAGACAGAGCCAGAGAGAGAGCGAGACAGGAGCCAGAGAGAGAGCGAGACAGAGCCAGAGAGAGAGCGAGGACAGAGCCAGAGAGAGAGCGAGACAGAGCCAGAGAGAGAGCGAGACAGAGCCAGAGAGAGAGCGAGACAGAGCCAGAGAGAGAGCGAGACAGAGCCAGAGAGAGAGCGAGACAGAGCCAGAGAGAGAGCGAGACAGAGCCAGAGAGAGAGCGAGACAGAGCCAGAGAGAGAGCGAGACAGAGCCAGAGAGAGCGAGACAGAGCCAGAGAGAGAGCGAGACAGAGCCAGAGAGAGAGCGAGACAGAGCCAGAGAGAGAGCGAGACAGAGCCAGAGAGAGAGCGAGACAGAGCCAGAGAGAGAGCGAGACAGAGCCAGAGAGAGAGCGAGACAGAGCCAGAGAGAGAGCGAGACAGAGCCAGAGAGAGAGCGAGACAGAGCCAGAGAGAGAGCGAGACAGAGCCAGAGAGAGAGCGAGACAGAGCCAGAGAGAGAGCGAGACAGAGCCAGAGAGAGAGCGAGACAGAGCCAGAGAGAGAGCGAGACAGAGCCAGAGAGAGAGCGAGACAGAGCCAGAGAGAGAGCGAGACAGAGCCAGAGAGAGAGAGCGAGACAGAGCCAGAGAGAGAGCGAGACAGAGCCAGAGAGAGAGCGAGACAGAGCCAGAGAGAGAGCGAGAAAGAGCCAGAGAGAGAGAGAGCGAGACAGAGCCAGAGAGAGAGAGAGCGAGACAGAGCCAGAGAGAGAGAGAGCGAGACAGAGCCAGAGAGAGAGAGAGCGAGACAGAGCCAGAGAGAGAGAGAGCGAGACAGAGCCAGAGAGAGAGAGAGCGAGACAGAGCCAGAGAGAGAGCGATACAGAGCCAGAGAGAGAGCGAGACACAGCCAGAGAGAGAGCGAGACAGAGCCAGAGAGAGAGCGAGACAGAGCCAGAGAGAGAGCGAGACAGAGCCAGAGAGAGAGCGAGACAGAGCCAGAGAGAGAGCGAGACAGAGCCAGAGAGAGAGCGAGGCAGAGCCAGAGAGAGAGCGAGACAGAGCCAGAGAGCGAGACAGAGCCAGAGAGAGAGCGAGACAGAGCCAGAGAGAGAGCGAGACAGAGCCAGAGAGAGAGCGAGACAGAGCCAGAGAGAGAGCGAGACAGAGCCAGAGAGAGAGCGAGACAGAGCCAGAGAGAGAGCGAGACAGAGCCAGAGAGAGAGCGAGAGACAGAGTCAGAGAGAGAGCGAGAGACAGAGTCAGAGAGAGAGCGAGACAGTCAGAGAGAGAGCGAGACTGAGCCAGAGAGAGACAGAGCCAGAGAGAGAGAGCGAGAGCCAGAGAGAGAGAGAGAGAGCCGGAGAGAGAGAGAGAGAGCCGGAGAGAGAGACAGACAGACAGACAGAGCCAGAGTGAGAGAGAGACAGACAGACAGAGCCAGAGTGAGAGAGAGACAGACAGACAGAGCCAGAGTGAGAGAGAGACAGACAGACAGAGCCAGAGTGAGAGAGAGACAGACAGACAGAGCCAGAGTGAGAGAGAGACAGACAGACAGAGCCAGAGAGAGAGCCAGAGCGAGAGGGAGAGCCAGAGAGAGAGACAGACAGACAGAGCCAGAGCGAGAGAGAGCCAGAGAGAGAGACAGACAGACAGAGCCAGAGAGAGAGAGAGAGAGCCAGAGCCAGAGAGAGAGAAGGAGAGAGAGAGGGAGAGAGTGAGAGAGAGGGTGAGAGTGAGAGAGAGTGAGAGAGTGAGAGAGAGTGAGAGAGAGTGAGAGAGAGGGAGAGAGAGAGAGGGAGAGAGAGAGAGGGAGGGAGGGAGAGGGAGGGAGAGATGGAGAGAGAGCCAGAGCCAGAGAGAGAGAGCCAGAGCCAGAGAGAGAGAGAGCCAGAGCCAGAGAGAGAGAGCCAGAGCCAGAGAGAGAGAGCCAGAGCCAGAGAGAGAGAGAGCCAGAGCCAGAGAGAGAGAGAGCCAGAGCCAGAGAGAGAGAGAGAGAGCCAGAGCCAGGGCCAGAGAGAGAGAGACAGAGAGAGCACCAGAGCCAGAGAGAGAGACAGAGAGAGGGAGAGGGAGTGAGAGAAAGCCAGAGCCAGAGAGACAGAGCAAGAGAAAGCCAGAGCCAGAGAGACAGAGCAAGAGAAAGCCAGAGCCAGAGAGACAGAGCGAGAGAAAGCCAGAGCCAGAGAGACAGAGCGAGAGAAAGCCAGAGCCAGAGAGACAGAGCGAGAGACAGAGCCAGAGCCAGACGGAGACAGAGCCAGAGCCAGACGGAGACAGAGCCAGAGCCAGACGGAGACAGAGCCAGAGCCAGACGGAGACAGAGCCAGAGCCAGACGGAGACAGAGCCAGAGCCAGACGGAGACAGAGCCAGAGCCAGACGGAGACAGAGCCAGAGCCAGACGGAGACAGAGCCAGAGCCAGACGGAGACAGAGCCAGAGCCAGACGGAGACAGAGCCAGAGCCAGACGGAGACAGAGCCAGAGCCAGACGGAGACAGAGCCAGAGCCAGACGGAGACAGAGCCAGAGCCAGACGGAGACAGAGCCAGAGCCAGACGGAGCCAGAGCCAGAGCCAGACGGAGACAGAGCCAGAGCCAGACGGAGACAGAGCCAGAGCCAGACGGAGACAGAGCCAGAGCCAGAGCCAGACGGAGACAGAGCCAGAGCCAGACGGAGACAGAGCCAGAGCCAGACGGAGACAGAGCCAGAGCCAGACGGAGACAGAGCCAGAGCCAGACGGAGACAGAGCCAGAGCCAGACGGAGACAGAGCCAGAGCCAGACGGAGACAGAGCCAGAGCCAGACGGAGCCAGAGCCAGAGCCAGACGGAGACAGAGCCAGAGCCAGACGGAGACAGAGCCAGAGCCAGACGGAGACAGAGCCAGAGCCAGAGCCAGACGGAGACAGAGCCAGAGCCAGACGGAGACAGAGCCAGAGCCAGACGGAGACAGAGCCAGAGCCAGACGGAGACAGAGCCAGAGCCAGACGGAGACAGAGCCAGAGCCAGACGGAGACAGAGCCAGAGCCAGACGGAGACAGAGCCAGAGCCAGACGGAGACAGAGCCAGAGAGAGCGAGACAGAGCCAGAGAGAGCGAGACAGAGCCAGAGAGAGAGCGAGACAGAGCCAGAGAGAGAGCGAGACAGAGCCAGAGAGAGAGCGAGACAGAGCCAGAGAGAGAGCGAGACAGAGCCAGAGAGAGAGCGAGACAGAGCCAGAGAGAGAGCGAGACAGAGCCAGAGAGAGAGCGAGACAGAGCCAGAGAGAGAGCGAGACAGAGCCAGAGAGAGAGCGAGACAGAGCCAGAGAGAGAGCGAGACAGAGCCAGAGAGAGAGCGAGACAGAGCCAGAGAGAGAGCGAGACAGAGCCAGAGAGAGAGCGAGACAGAGCCAGAGAGAGAGCGAGACAGAGCCAGAGAGAGAGCGAGACAGAGCCAGAGAGAGAGCGAGACAGAGCCAGAGAGAGAGCGAGACAGAGCCAGAGAGAGAGCGAGACAGAGCCAGAGAGAGAGCGAGACAGAGCCAGAGAGAGAGCGAGACAGAGCCAGAGAGAGAGCGAGACAGAGCCAGAGAGAGAGCGAGACAGAGCCAGAGAGAGAGCGAGACAGAGCCAGAGAGAGAGCGAGACAGAGCCAGAGAGAGAGCGAGACAGAGCCAGAGAGAGAGCGAGACAGAGCCAGAGAGAGAGCGAGACAGAGCCAGAGAGAGAGCGAGACAGAGCCAGAGAGAGAGCGAGACAGAGCCAGAGAGAGCGAGCCAGAGAGAGAGTGAGACAGACAGAGCCAGAGTGAGAGAGACAGAGCCAGAGAGAGACAGAGCCAGAGTGAGAGAGACAGAGCCAGAGAGAGAGCGAGACAGAGCCAGAGAGAGCGAGACAGAGCCAGAGAGAGAGCGAGACAGAGCCAGAGAGAGCGAGCCAGAGAGAGAGTGAGACAGACAGAGCCAGAGTGAGAGAGACAGAGCCAGAGTGAGAGAGACAGAGCCAGAGTGAGAGAGACAGAGCCAGAGTGAGAGAGAGAGACAGAGCCAGAGTGAGAGAGAGAGACAGAGCCAGAGTGAGAGAGAGAGACAGAGCCAGAGTGAGAGAGAGAGACAGAGCCAGAGTGAGAGAGAGAGACAGAGCCAGAGTGAGAGAGAGAGTGAGAGAGAGAGAGACAGACAGAGCCAGAGTGAGAGAGAGAGAGAGACAGACAGAGCCAGAGAGAGAGCCAGAACCCGAGAGAGCCAGAGCCCGAGAGAGAGAGCCAGAGCCCGAGAGAGAGACAGACAGACAGACAGACAGTCAGAGAGAGAGAGAGAGCCAGAGAGAGAGCGAGACAGAGCCAGAGAGAGAGCGAGACAGAGCCAGAGAGAGAGAGAGACAGAGACAGAGAGAGACATAGACAGAGACAGAGAGAGACATAGACAGAGACAGAGAGAGACATAGACAGAGACAGACATAGACAGAGACAGAGAGAGACAGACAGACAGACAGTCAGAGCCAGAGTGAGAGAGAGAGACAGAGCCAGAGTGAGAGAGAGAGAGACAGACAGAGACAGAGAGAGAGCCCGAGCCCGAGAGAGAGAGAGAGACAGACAGAGCCAGAGAGAGAGAGAGAGAGACAGAGCCAGAGTGAGAGAGAGAGAGAGAGAGAGAGAGCCAGAGCCAGAGTGAGAGAGAGAGAGAGAGAGACAGAGCCAGAGTGAGAGAGAGAGAGAGAGACAGAGCCAGAGTGAGAGAGAGAGAGAGAGAGTGAGAGAGAGAGCCAGTGAGACAGAGCCAGAGTGAGAGAGGGAGAGAGAGAGAGACAGAGCCAGAATGAGTGAGAGAGAGAGACAGACAGAGACAGAGAGAGAGCCCGAGCCCGAGAGAGAGAGAGACAGACAGACAGAGCCAGAGTGAGAGAGGGAGAGAGAGAGACAGAGCCAGAGTGAGAGAGGGAGAGAGAGAGACAGAGCCAGAATGAGTGAGAGAGAGAGAGAGAGAGACAGAGCCAGAGTGAGTGAGAGAGAGAGAGAGAGACAGACAGAGAGACGGGGAGGGAGAGAGACGGGGAGGGAGAGAGACGGGGAGGGAGAGAGACGGGGAGGGAGAGAGACGGGGAGGGAGAGAGACGGGGAGGGAGAGAGACGGGGAGGGAGAGAGACGGGGAGGGAGAGAGACGGGGAGGGAGAGAGACGGGGAGGGAGAGAGACGGGGAGGGAGAGAGACGGGGAGGGAGAGAGACGGGGAGGGAGAGAGACGGGGAGGGAGAGAGACGGGGAGGGAGAGAGACGGGGAGGGAGAGAGACGGGGAGGGAGAGAGACGGGGAGGGAGAGAGGGGGGGAGAGAGAGGGGGGAGAGAGAGGGGGAGAGTGTGCCAGAGCCAGAGAGAGAGAGACAGAGAGAGCACCAGAGCCAGAGAGAGAGACAGAGACAGAGAGAGAGAGCGCCAGAGAGCGAGAGAGCGCCAGAGAGCGAGAGAGCGCCAGAGAGCGAGAGAGCGCCAGAGAGCGAGAGAGCGCCAGAGAGCGAGAGAGCGCCAGAGAGCGAGAGAGCGCCAGAGAGCGAGAGAGCGCCAGAGAGCGAGAGAGCGCCAGAGGAAGGAAGAGAGCGCCAGAGGAAGGAAGAGAGCGCCAGAGGAAGGAAGAGAGCGCCAGAGGAAGGAAGAGAGCGCCAGAGGAAGGAAGAGAGCGCCAGAGCCAGAGGGAGAGAGCCAGAGCCAGAAAGAGAGAGACAGAGAGGGCGAGCCAGAGCCAGGGAGAGAGCCAGAGAGAGAGAGAGACAGAGCCAGAGAGAGAGAGAGACAGAGCCAGAGAGAGAGAGAGACAGAGCCAGAGAGAGAGAGAGACAGAGCCAGAGAGAGAGAGAGACAGAGCCAGAGAGAGAGAGAGACAGACAGAGCCAGAGAGAGAGACAGACAGACAGAGCCAGAGAGAGAGACAGACAGAGCCAGAGTGGGCCGGGGCCAGAGCCAGAGCGGGACGGGGCCAGAGCCAGAGCGGGACGGGGCCAGAGCCAGAGCGGGACGGGGCCAGAGCCAGAGCGGGACGGGGCCAGAGCCAGAGCGGGACGGGGCCAGAGCCAGAGCGGGACGGGGCCAGAGCCAGAGCGGGACGGGGCCAGAGCCAGAGCGGGACGGGGCCAGAGCCAGAGCGGGACGGGGCCAGAGCCAGAGCGGGACGGGGCCAGAGCCAGAGCGGGACGGGGCCAGAGCCAGAGCGGGACGGGGCCAGAGCCAGAGCGGGACGGGGCCAGAGCCAGAGCGGGACGGGGCCAGAGCCAGAGCGGGACGGAGCCAGAGCCAGAGCGGGACGGAGCCAGAGCCAGAGCGAGCGAGACACAGCCAGAGAGCGAGCGAGACACAGCCAGAGAGCGAGCGAGACACAGCCAGAGAGCGAGCGAGACACAGCCAGAGAGCGAGCGAGACACAGCCAGAGAGCGAGCGAGACACAGCCAGAGAGCGAGCGAGACACAGCCAGAGAGCGAGCGAGACACAGCCAGAGAGCGAGCGAGACACAGCCAGAGAGCGAGCGAGACACAGCCAGAGAGCGAGCGAGACACAGCCAGAGAGCGAGCGAGACACAGCCAGAGAGCGAGCGAGACACAGCCAGAGAGCGAGCGAGACACAGCCAGAGAGCGAGCGAGACACAGCCAGAGAGCGAGCGAGACACAGCCAGAGAGCGAGCGAGACACAGCCAGAGAGCGAGCGAGACACAGCCAGAGAGCGAGCGAGACACAGCCAGAGAGCGAGCGAGACACAGCCAGAGAGCGAGCGAGACACAGCCAGAGAGCGAGCGAGACACAGCCAGAGAGCGAGCGAGACACAGCCAGAGAGCGAGCGAGACACAGCCAGAGAGCGAGCGAGACACAGCCAGAGAGCGAGCGAGACACAGCCAGAGAGCGAGCGAGACACAGCCAGAGAGCGAGCGAGACACAGCCAGAGAGCGAGCGAGACACAGCCAGAGAGCGAGCGAGACACAGCCAGAGAGCGAGCGAGACACAGCCAGAGAGCGAGCGAGACACAGCCAGAGAGCGAGCGAGACACAGCCAGAGAGCGAGCGAGACACAGCCAGAGAGCGAGCGAGACACAGCCAGAGAGCGAGCGAGACACAGCCAGAGAGCGAGCGAGACACAGCCAGCGAGCGAGCGAGACACAGCCAGCGAGCGAGCGAGACACAGCCAGCGAGCGAGCGAGACACAGCCAGCGAGCGAGCGAGACACAGCCAGAGAGCGAGCGAGACACAGCCAGAGAGCGAGCGAGACACAGCCAGAGAGCGAGCGAGACACAGCCAGAGAGCGAGCGAGACACAGCCAGAGAGCGAGCGAGACACAGCCAGAGAGCGAGCGAGACACAGCCAGAGAGCGAGCGAGACACAGCCAGAGAGCGAGCGAGACACAGCCAGAGAGCGAGCGAGACACAGCCAGAGAGCGAGCGAGACACAGCCAGAGAGCGAGCGAGACACAGCCAGAGAGCGAGCGAGACACAGCCAGAGAGCGAGCGAGACACAGCCAGAGAGCGAGCTAGACACAGCCAGAGAGCGAGCTAGACACAGCCAGAGAGCGAGCTAGACACAGCCAGAGAGCGAGCTAGACACAGCCAGAGAGCGAGCGAGACACAGCCAGAGAGCGAGCGAGACACAGCCAGAGAGCGAGCGAGACACAGCCAGAGAGCGAGCGAGACACAGCCAGAGAGCGAGCGAGACACAGCCAGAGAGCGAGCGAGAGCCAGAGAGCGGGGAGGGAGAGAGACGGGGAGGGAGAGAGACGGGGAGGGAGAGAGACGGGGAGGGAGAGAGACGGGGAGGGACAGAGACGGGGAGGGAGAGAGACGGGGAGCGAGAGAGACGGGGAGGGAGAGAGACGGGGAGGGAGAGAGAGGGGGAGAGAGAGGGGGAGAGTGTGCCAGAGCCAGAGAGAGAGAGACAGAGAGAGCACCAGAGCCAGAGAGAGAGACAGAGACAGAGAGAGAGAGCGCCAGAGAGCGAGAGAGCGCCAGAGAGCGAGAGAGCGCCAGAGAGCGAGAGAGCGCCAGAGAGCGAGAGAGCGCCAGAGAGCGAGAGAGCGCCAGAGGAAGGAAGAGAGCGCCAGAGGAAGGAAGAGAGCGCCAGAGGAAGGAAGAGAGCGCCAGAGGAAGGAAGAGAGCACCAGAGGAAGGAAGAGAGCGCCAGAGCCAGAGGGAGAGAGCCAGAGCCAGAAAGAGAGAAAGAGAGAGAGCCAGAGAGAGCGAGCGAGACGGAGCCAGAGAGAGCGAGCGAGACGGAGCCAGAGAGAGCGAGCGAGACGGAGCCAGAGAGAGCGAGCGAGACGGAGCCAGAGAGAGCGAGCGAGACGGAGCCAGAGAGAGCGAGCGAGACGGAGCCAGAGAGAGCGAGCGAGACGGAGCCAGAGAGAGCGAGCGAGACGGAGCCAGAGAGAGCGAGCGAGACGGAGCCAGAGAGAGCGAGCGAGACGGAGCCAGAGAGAGCGAGCGAGACGGAGCCAGAGAGAGCGAGCGAGACGGAGCCAGAGAGAGCGAGCGAGACGGAGCCAGAGAGAGCGAGCGAGACGGAGCCAGAGAGAGCGAGCGAGACGGAGCCAGAGAGAGAGAGCGAGACAGAGCCAGAGAGAGCGAGCGAGACAGAGCCAGAGAGAGCGAGCGAGACAGAGCCAGAGAGAGCGAGCGAGACAGAGCCAGAGAGAGCGAGCGAGACAGAGCCAGAGAGAGCGAGCGAGACAGAGCCAGAGAGAGCGAGCGAGACAGAGCCAGAGAGAGCGAGCGAGACAGAGCCAGAGAGAGCGAGCGAGACAGAGCCAGAGAGAGCGAGCGAGACAGAGCCAGAGAGAGCGAGCGAGACAGAGCCAGAGAGAGCGAGCGAGACCGAGCCAGAGAGAGCGAGCGAGACCGAGCCAGAGAGCGCGAGCGAGACAGAGCCAGAGAGCGCGAGCGAGACACAGCCAGAGAGAGCGAGCGAGACACAGCCAGAGAGAGCGAGCGAGACACAGCCAGAGAGAGCGAGCGAGACACAGCCAGAGAGAGCGAGCGAGACACAGCCAGAGAGAGCGAGCGAGACACAGCCAGAGAGAGCGAGCGAGACAGAGCCAGAGAGAGCGAGCGAGACAGAGCCAGAGAGAGCGAGCGAGACAGAGCCAGAGAGAGCGAGCGAGACAGAGCCAGAGAGAGCGAGCGAGACAGAGCCAGAGAGAGCGAGCGAGAATGAGCCAGAGAGCGCGAGCGAGACAGAGCCAGAGAGCGCGAGCGAGAAAGAGCCAGAGAGCGCGAGCGAGACAGAGCCAGAGAGAGCGAGCGAGACAGAGCCAGAGAGAGCGAGCGAGACAGAGCCAGAGAGAGCGAGCGAGACAGAGCCAGAGAGAGCGAGCGAGACAGAGCCAGAGAGAGCGAGCGAGACAGAGCCAGAGAGAGCGAGCGAGACAGAGCCAGAGAGAGCGAGCGAGACAGAGCCAGAGAGAGCGAGCGAGACAGAGCCAGAGAGAGCGAGCGAGACAGAGCCAGAGAGAGCGAGCGAGACAGAGCCAGAGAGAGCGAGCGAGACAGAGCCAGAGAGCGAGCGAGACAGAGCCAGAGAGAGAGCGAGACAGAGCCAGAGAGAGAGAGCGAGACAGAGCCAGAGAGAGAGAGCGAGACAGAGCCAGAGAGAGAGAGCGAGACAGAGCCAGAGAGAGCGAGCGAGACAGAGCCAGAGAGAGCGAGCGAGACAGAGCCAGAGAGAGCGAGCGAGACAGAGCCAGAGAGAGCGAGCGAGACAGAGCCAGAGAGAGCGAGCGAGACAGAGCCAGAGAGAGCGAGCGAGACAGAGCCAGAGAGAGCGAGCGAGACAGAGCCAGAGAGAGCGAGCGAGACAGAGCCAGAGAGAGCGAGCGAGACAGAGCCAGAGAGAGCGAGCGAGACAGAGCCAGAGAGAGCGAGCGAGACAGAGCCAGAGAGAGCGAGCGAGACAGAGCCAGAGAGAGCGAGCGAGACAGAGCCAGAGAGAGCGAGCGAGACAGAGCCAGAGAGAGCGAGCGAGACAGAGCCAGAGAGAGCGAGCGAGACAGAGCCAGAGAGAGCGAGCGAGACAGAGTCAGAGAGAGCGAGCGAGACAGAGCCAGAGAGAGCGAGCGAGACCGAGCCAGAGAGCGCGAGCGAGACAGAGCCAGAGAGCGCGAGCGAGACAGAGCCAGAGAGAGCGTGCGAGACAGAGCCAGAGAGAGCGAGCGAGACACAGCCAGAGAGAGCGAGCGAGACAGAGCCAGAGAGAGCGAGCGAGACAGAGCCAGAGAGAGCGAGCGAGACAGAGCCAGAGAGAGCGAGCGAGACAGAGCCAGAGAGAGCGAGCGAGACAGAGCCAG